>NC_044320.2:21989762-21994762 GCF_007474595.2 Lynx canadensis
TTTGCTTGTTAAATGTTTTTCTATCCATCAGTCTGTGTGTCTAAATCTGAGGTAAGTCTCTTACAGGCAGCAAGAGATAGGTCTTTTTTTTTATCCATTCCTCCACCTCATTTCTTTTGGTTAGAGAAGTTAGGCCATTTACATTTAAAGTAATTATTAATAGGTATGTACTTATTATCATTTTGTTATTTGTGTTTTTTTTTTGTTTCTTTTATAGTTCTCTCTTCCTTTCTCCTCTTACTCTCTTTTTTTGTGATTGATGAGTTTCTGTAGCATTACGTTTGTCTTTCTTTCTCTTTATTTTTTGTGTATCCATTATGGGTTTGGGGCTTATTATTACCATAAGGCTCATATATAAAATCCTAAGTATATAGCAGCCTATTTTAAGTTGATAGTCACTTATGTTCAAACATATTCTAAAAAAAGACAAAAAAAAGTCTTTCTTTTGTTTTTACTCCCTCTTCCACATTTTAATAATGCTGTCATAATTTACATCTTTTTATAATTTTCTAATGTCAATTATGGCCTTTTATTTTCCACTTAAAGAAGTGTCTTTAGAATTTTTATGAGGCTGGTTTAGTGACATTCCCTTCTTCTTTTGACCATCAACTGAAAGTTGAACAAATTTCAATTTCTATATCCTTTTCCTTTCAAATCAGAACTTTCTCTACATTAGATCCTGTTCCTTCCCAAGGTAGAATTTTCTATCCTTCTTTCTCTGAGCTATAATGTCAGTCGGCTACCAGGAAATGAGAGATATGAGAATGAGGAATAAAAAACACACACGACTTAATATTTTCAAGATATTATCTCATATACATTTGTGTTTGCATCAGAGAAGGTCAGTGCTCTCAAGGATCCCTTTTTTTTTTTTTTCATTTGAAGTTTTGTCTACTTTGGAAGGAACTGGCCTGATTTATATTTTGCCTGTTCTATGAGGAGTCACATATGGAGTACTGGATAAAAGAAGCCATGCCACATTTCTGATTTATGTCTATGGTGTTTTCATGTCCTTTTATAAGTGGACGCCAAAGGAAAGTCCTCTGGCTGACCCTCCTTTACTCCAGCTTTGCCTAGATCATAACTTCTCTGATACAAGAGATTTAGCAATTGCTGAAGAAAAAAATAGACATTCTCCTTACTGTAGTAAAATGAATTGATAAAAGGAAGCATTTTGGAAAGAAAGTGAATAGCCATCCAAAGCATTTCTGCCAAGAAAAAAATACTTACATATTTGTCTATTGATGGGATGCTCTAGCCCTTGATTACAATCTGGCTTGTATTGGTCTCTAAACACTTCCCATGAATTCACACTGTTGGGCATGAAAGGATTAAGCATTACATCATGAGCACTTATTGCCTGAACACCTCTAATGGTCCTACATAGAAAAGGTTCCACACCTTGCAAATGGAGGGACTGGGCGCTGCCTCACCTCCCTCCACAGTTTCCTAGTTTTGACCCTAGCCTCATGACCACACCTGTGTGCCACTGTGCACACAGTGCACACTGTCTTCTCTCCCACATCATTCCTTTCGCATATCATTCCTGCCATTGTTCTGCTAACTCCCTGTCCTACATCAGACCACGACCACATCTGTCCTTAAGCCTAGTTGCCTAGGTCCAGTGGTTTACTCTCAATATCTGCCTGCCTGATTTTGCTTGGTTCACTTTGTGGAAGGCCCAACTCTTTCCCAAGCTAAACCTCAATTTTAATGACTTCTATTTCTGGTGCACATCTGACTGGTTCAAGCACACAAGGAAAAGTGTGAAGGCAGGTGGGGGCCAAGGACAAGAAATAGCCCAGTTCTATTCTCAATAACAAAACCCTGCCACTGTATTCACACCACCTTGTAATGGTGCTCATGGTTGCTCTGATATTCTATATCATTCTAGTGTTCTGTACCAAGCACTCCAGTCTTGACTTGGCAGTTTAGATAAGAAGTATAAATTTCAACTAACAATGCATCCATTCAGTCAATGAAATACCTGCAAATTCAAACTGTTGATGGATAAGTTACTCATCCTCTTGGATATCCCAACTCCTGTAAAGGTAACTCTCAGATAAAAGAATTGTACATCTTATTTTATTTCACTGCATCACATGAAATAAGGTCTTAGAGGCTCCACAGTAGGGTGATATTTTCTTCCCCCATAGATGGCCCAGTAAGTTTGGTTGAAGGAGTAACAAACCATTCTGTGAACTCTTCCACATAGCCCTGGACCTGATCTGTTTTCTTTCTATCCATGACACCTGTTCTTTCTGGTCCACCCACAGACTTTGTCCTTCATTTAGGTCTCCTTTTGTCTCTTTTACTTGGCTATCTCACATGATTCCAAGCTCAGCCCTGCTCGGATGACTCTCAAGGACTACACAAATGAAATGCCATTTGCTGATACTGCCTTCCAGATCACAGACAAAGCTGGTGGTTGAAAAATACCCAGGTCCTGCCAAGCATCTTCATGCCCCAGTGCAGCCCACAGCTTGGGCAGCTCAAATCTTGGCTTAGGACTTATAAAGAATTGTGCTAGTTATTACAACCTAGAAGAAGGTCATTATCCAAGTGTCTTTTTAATATTTTGCTATTATTCAAAGATGGAAATAATATTAGTTCCATGTTTAAAGTGGGAAATGCCTAGGATATGTTTTATGAACTGCTCAATGGCTTCTGAGGTTATCTTTATTTTAAACATGTTTCCAGGGTAAAGATAAAAAGACAAGAACTTGCCCTCTGAATTTTCTATAATGTACCACTTATCAGTTATAAAAAAGCTTATCTTGGTATGTTTGCACACATCTCTTTTTTTAACATTTATTTATCTTTGAGAGACAGAAACAGAGTGCAAGTGGGGGAGAGGCAGAGAGAAGGAGACACAGAATCCGAAGCAGGCTCCAGGCTCTGAGTTGTCAGCACAGACCCCAATGCGTGGCTTGAACCCACGAACCGTGAGATCATGACCTGAGCCAAAGTCAGACACTTAACCGAATGAGCCACCCAGCCCCCCCAGATTTACACACATCTTACCTGTGGTTTATGCTTGCATATATGCTCACATGTACAAGTGTGTGTGTGTGTGTGTGTGTGTGTGTGTGTGTGTGGTGTGTGTGTGTGTGTGTGCATATCCTGCTCTGCCAAATATATGCTAATAGGTGATGGGTAGCTAGATGGTTTCTGGTTTTGCTCTTTGGACTTTAATCACTGAAAATCATCCTGGGGTTATAGTGAGTGCTTCTGAAAAAGGACTTTAATCATGAAATACATGATCTGATTTAATTGACCAGAAAGCTCATCAATTTCTGCTGTTCCATCTATTGATTGATAACAAAACAATACTAGCTATCTGTGAGCAAAGGAGACTTACTGAGTAAAGCATGGTAAGTAAAAGTACTAAAAAAATCTTCTAATTCTTTACAGACCCAAAACCCCTCAATTGTCACTCAAAAATAGGGAAGGAAAAAAATAAAAGGCAGGCATAGAGAAAGGAATATGAACATGAAGTTCATTTGAAATATTTTTGTTCCCAAAATATATTTTGAACTAAGAGAACAAAAATTAAGGGGTGAGAGACTGAGCTACCAGGGGAAAATAAAACTACTCAGTGGTTTGATAAAGAAACAGGAATATTTTCCTTTAGAAAATTTCCTTCCACAGTTTTTGGCAGCTGGAAAACATATGTGATAAAACAAAGACATAACTGAGCCAACAGGGGATTTAAGTCTAATCAGATTTAGGAAAAGCCAAATTGTCTCTGGAGTGGAGACGGGGAAGGAAGAAGTTTTATAGAGCACAATGGGAGAAGATTATTTACTTCTCTCTGGAACACTGATGAGCTACCAGGTAATGAAATTTTTATTGCAATATTTACTACAAACTGGCTTTATTTCCTGCATCTATATTTTAGCTTTGCTGAGTACCTCTGCTGCCTTATCTTGTTTGGCATTGTGGTCCTTACAGTCTCTCCCATGCCATCCTCTCTTCCATTATTCTCTTTCCAACCAGCACTATTACTATTCACTTGTCCTTTCCTTTGTTCATCAGTTTCTTAAGATGAAACTCTGAAATATTTCCCTGACTTTCTAGGTTGTTCCCACTCCCTCTTCCTTTCTTGCTATCGGCATCTGAGCTTGAGGTAGACCCTTTTTCCGTGTATATCAGAATAGAACTACCTCTCCATTCCTGTCTCCCACCACTATTGCTGGATAGTGAGCTCTGGGCTCTGGAACAGCATCTCTAGCTGCTATTCTGATTTCAAACTGCATGTCCTGCTGACACGTTCAGTTCAACATATCCAAAACCAAACTCATTATCTCCCTCCCAAACCAGCTCCTCTTCCTAATTTCCCTGCTTCCAGTAAGCAGGCATCTACAGCTCAAAGTGTTTCTTCAACTCCCACATTCAATCAATCGCTTCTGCACTGATTCTCATGCCTGTTCCTTTCTTCTCATCCCCTCTGCCCCCACACTAGTTCAGAGCCTCATCACTCTTTGCCTGGCCTACTGGGAAAACTACCCCATTGATCTCTCTGCCTCCACCCACTCCAGTCCATCCTACACACAGCTACCTGATTAATCATCCTGAAATACAGTCCCAATCTCCTTGTCCACCCCCAGTTATAAAACTTTAAAACACCTCACTGTCTTTGGAATTAAGCACAAACACTTCATCCTGCTACTCAAGTAACTTTACAGTGGAATTTTAACTCATCTGTTTAGATTTATCCATCACTGATGTCTATTGTCCAACTAAACCTATGTAACAAGGAAGAAATCAAGAAAGATCCAGAATTAATTAGGCTTTTGCCTAGAAGTTCAGGCATGCATATTATTCATGGGTAGGGGTTTGGGAAGGTCAGGAAGTGGCCTAAAGGCAAAGAGGATTGTCCAAGACAAGACCTGCCAATTTCATAGTTCTTTCCACAGCTCATTACTCTGTAAATAGTAGATGCTCCATGAATTCTTGCTAAGCAACTTGCTTTTACTCCATTTTAAGCTAGGATTTTA